>NW_026988529.1:0-44202 GCF_030222135.1 Aotus nancymaae | reverse complement strand
TTACCGGCATAAGGTAGAAACAGCAGTCAGCACAGGGAAATATCTGCTTCTAAATCCAAAACGCAGCTATCTAACAGAACGGTTGTCAATGTGTGCACTCAACTTCCAGAGTTAAACCCGTGTGTGGATTCAGCAGTCTGCAAACACTTTCGCTGCAGAGTCCCAAAACAGGCGTTTTCAGCCCATTACCGGCATAAGGAAGAAACAGCAGTCAGCACAGGGAAATATCTGCTTCTAAATCCAAAACGCAGCTATCTAAGAGAACGGTTGTCAATGTGTGCACTCAACTTCCAGAGATAAACCCGTGTGTGGATTCAGCAGTCTGCAAACACTTTCTCTGCAGACTCCCAAAACAGGCCTTTTCAGCCCGTTACCGGCATAAGGAAGAAACAGCAGTCAGCACAGTGAAATATCTGCTTCTAAATCCAAAATGCAACTATCTAACAGAACGGTTGTCAATGTGTGCACTCAACTTCCAGAGTTAAACCTGTGTGTGGGTTCAGCAGTCTGCAAACACTTTCTCTGCAGAGTCCCAAAACAGGCGTTTTCAGCCCATTACCGGCATATGGAAGAAACAGTAGTCAGCACAGGGAAATATCTGCTTCTAAATCCAAAACGCAGCTATCTAACAGAACGGTTGTCAATTGGTGCACTCAACTTCCAGAGTCAAACCCGTGTGTGGGTTCAGCAGTCTGCAAACACTTTCTCTGCAGAGTCCCAAAACAGGCGTTTTCAGCCCATTACCGGCATATTTAAGAAACAGCAGTCAGCACAGGGAAATATCTGCTTCTAAATCCAAACCGCAGCTATCTAACAGAACGGTTTTCAATGTGTGCACTCAACTTCCAGAGTTAAACCCGTCTGTGGATTCAGCAGTCTGCACACACTTTGGCTGCAGAGTCCCAAAACAGGCGTTTTCAGCCCATTACTTGCATATGGAAGAAACAGCAGTCAGCAAAGGGAAATATCTGCTTCTAAATCCAAAACGCAGCTATCTAACAGAACGGTTGTCAATGTGTGCACTCAACTTCCAGAGTTAAACCCGTGTGTGGATTCAGCAGTCTGCAAACACTTTCGCTGCAGAGTCCCAAAACAGGCGTTTTCAGCCCATTACCGGCATAAGGAAGAAACAGCAGTCAGCACAGGGAAATATCTGCTTCTAAATCCAAAACGCAGCTATCTAACAGATCGGTTGTCAATGGGTGCACTCAACTTCTAGAGTTAAACCCGTGTGTGGGTTTAGCAGTCTGCAAACACTTTCTCTGCAGAGTCCCAAAACAGGCGTTTTCAGCCCATTACCGGCATATGGAAGAAACAGCAGTCAGCACAGGGAAATATCTGCTTCTAAATCCAAAACGCAGCTATCTAACAGAACGGTTGTCAATGTGTGTACTCAACTTCCATAGTTAAACCCGTGTGTGGGTTCAGCAGTCTGCAAACACTTTCTCTGCAGAGTCCCAAAACAGGCGTTTTCAGCCCATTACCGGCATAAGGAAGAAACAGCAGTCAGCACAGGGAAATATCTGCTTCTAAATCCAAAACGCAGCTATCTAACAGAACGGTTGTCAATGTGTGCACTCAACTTCCAGAGTTAAACCCGTGTGTGGATTCAGCAGTCTGCAAACACTTTCGCTGCTGAGTCCCAAAACAGGCGTTTTCAGCCCATTACCGGCATATGGAAGAAACAGCAGTCAGCACAGGGAAATATCTGCTTCTAAATCCAAAACGCAGCTATCTAACAGAACGGTTGTCAATGTGTGCACTCAACTTCCAGAGTTAAACCCGTGTGTGGGTTCAGCAGTCTGCAAACACTTTATCTGCAGAGTCCCAAAACAGGCGTTTTCAGCCCATTACCGGCATATGGAAGAAACAGCAGTCAGCACAGGGAAATATCTGCTTCTAAATCCAAAACGCAGCTATCTAAGAGAACGGTTGTCAATGTGGGCACTCAACTTCCAGAGTTAAACCCGTGTGTGGATTCAGCAGTCTGCAAACACTTTCTCTGCAGAGTCCCAAAACAGGCGTTTTCAGCCCATTACCGGCATATGGAAGAAACAGCAGTCAGCACAGGGAAATATCTGCTTCTAAATCCACAACGCAGCTATCTAACAGGACGGTTGTCAATGTGTGCACTCAACTTCCAGAGTTAAACCCGTGTGTGGATTCAGCAGTGTGCAAACACTTTCTCTGCAGAGTCCCAAAACAGGCGTTTACAGCCCATTACCGGCATATGGAAGAAACAGCAGTCAGCACAGGGAAATATCTGCTTCTAAATCCAAAACGCAGCTATCTAAGAGAACGGTTGTCAATGTGTGCACTCATCTTCCAGAGTTAAACACGTGTGTGGATTCAGCAGTCTGCAAACACTTTCTCTGCAGAGTCCCAAAACAGGCGTTTTCAGCCCATTACCGGCATATTGAAGAAAAAGCAGTCAGCACAGGGAAATATCTGCTTCTAAATCCAAAACGCAGCTATCTAAGAGAACGGTTGTCAATGTTGTCACTCAACTTCCAGAGTTAAACCCGTGTGTGGGTTCAGCAGTCTGCAAACACTTTCTCTGCAGAGTCCCAAAACAGGCGTTTTCAGCCCATTACCGGCATATGGAAGAAACAGCAGTCAGCACAGGGAAATATCTGCTTCTAAATCCAAAACGCAGCTATCTAACCGAACGGTTGTCAATGTGTGCACTCAACTTCCAGAGTTAAACCCGTGTGTGGATTCAGCAGTCTGCAAACACTTTCTCTGCAGAGTCCCAAAACAGGCGTTTTCAGGCCATTACCGGCATATGGAAGAAACAGCAGTCAGCACAGGGAAATATCTGCTTCTAAATCCAAAAGGCAGCTATCTAACAGAACGGTCGTCAATGTGTGCACTCAACTTGCAGAGTTAAAACCGTGTGTGGATTCAGCAGTCTGCAAACACTTTCTCTGCAGAGTCACAAAACAGGCGTTTTCAGCCCATTACCGGCATATGGAAGAAACAGCAGTCAGCACTGGGAAGTATGTGCTTCTAAATCCAAAACGCCGCTATCTAACAGAACGGTTGTCAATGTGTGCACTCAACGTCCATAGTTAAACCCGTGTGTGGGTTCAGCAGTCCGCAAACACTTTCTCTGCAGAGTCCCAAAACTGGCGTTTTCAGCCCATTACCCGCATAAGGAAGAAACAGCAGTCAGCACAGGGAAATATCTGCTTCTAAATCCAAAAGGCATCTATCTAACAGAACGGTTGTCAATGTGTGCACTCAACTTCCAGAGTTAAACCCGTGTGTGGATTCAGCAGTCTGCAAACAGTTTCTCTGCAGAGTCCCAAAACAGGTGTTTCCAGCCCTTTACCGGCATATGGAAGAAACAGCAGTCAGCAAAGGGAAATATCTGCTTCTAAATCCAAAACGCAGCTATCTAACAGAACGGTTGTCAATGTATGCACTCAACTTCCAGAGTTAAACCCGTGTGTGGATTCAGCAGTCTGCAAACACTTTCTCTGCAGAGTCCCAAAACAGGCGTTTTCAGCCCATTACCGGCATATGGAAGAAACAGCAGTCAGCACAGGGAAATATCTGCTTCTAAATCCAAAACGCAGCTATCTAACAGAACGGTTGTCAATGTGGGCACTCAACTTCCAGAGTTAAACCTGTGTGTGGATTCAGCAGTCTGCAAACACTTTCTCTGCAGAGTCCCAAAAGAGGCGTTTTCAGCCCATTACCGGCATAAGGAAGAAACAGCAGTCAGCACAGGGAAGTATCTGCTTCTAAATCCAAAACGCCGCTATCTAACAGAACGGTTGTCAATGTGTGCACTCAACTTCCAGAGTTAAACCCGTGTGTGGGTTCAGCAGTCTGCAAGCACTTTCTCTGCAGAGTCCCAAAACAGGTGTTTTCAGCCCTTTACCGGCATATGGAAGAAACAGCAGTCAGCACAGGGAAATATCTGCTTCTAAATCCAAAACGCAGCTATCTAACAGAACGGTTGTCAATGTGTTCACTCCACTTCCAGAGTTAAACCCGTATGTGGATTCAGCAGTCTGCAAACCCTTTCTCTGCAGAGTCCCAAAACAGGCGTTTTCAGCCCATTACCGGCATATGGAAGAAACAGCAGTCAGCACTGGGAAGTATCTGCTTCTAAATCCAAAACACCGCTATTTATCTGAACGGTTGTCAATGTGTGCACTCAACTTCCTGAGTTAAACCCGTGTGTGGATTCAGCAGTCTGGAAACACTTTCTCTGGAGAGTCCCAAAACAGGCGTTTTCAGCCCATTACCGGCGTATGGAAGAAACAGCAGTCAGCTCAGGGAAATATCTGCTTCTAAATCCAAAACGCAGCTATCTAACAGAACGGTTGTCAATGTGTGCACTCAACTTCCAGAGTTAAACCCGTGTGTGGGTTCAGCAGTCTGCAAACACTTTCTCTGCAGAGTCCCAAAACAGGCGTTTTCAGCCCATTACCGGCATATGGAATAAACAGCAGTCAGCACAGGGAAATATCTGCTTCTAAATCCAAAACGCAGCTATCTAACAGAACGGTTGTCAATGTGTGCACTCAACTTCCAGAGTTAAACCCGTGTGTGGATTCAGCAGTCTGCAAACACTTTCTCTGCAGAGATCCAAAACAGGCGTTTTCAGCCCTTTACCGGCATATGGAAGAAACAGCAGTCAGCACAGGAAAATATCTGCTTCCAAATCCAAAACGCAGCTATCTAACAGAACGGTTGTCAATGTGTGCACTCAACTTCCAGAGATAAGCCCGTGTGTGGATTCAGCAGTCTGCAAACACTTTCTCTGCAGAGTCCCAAAACAGGCGTTTTCAGCCCATTACCGGCATATGGAAGAAACAGCAGTCAGCACAGGGAAGTATCTGCTTCTAAATCCAAAACGCCGCTATCTAACAGAACGGTTGTCAATGCGTGCATTCAACTTCCATATTTAAACCCGTGTGTGGGTTCAGCAGTCTGCAAACACTTTCTCTGCAGAGTCCCAAAACAGGCGTTTTCAGCCAGTTACCGGCATATGGAAGAAACAGCATTCTGCCCTGGGAAGTATCTGCTTCTAAATCCAAAACGCCGCTATCTAACAGAACGGTTGTCAATATGTGCACTCAACTTCCAGAGTTAAACCCGTGTGTGGGTTCAGCAGTCTGCAAACACTTTCTCTGCAGAGTCCCCAAACAGGCCTTTTCAGCCCATTACCGGCATATGGAAGAAACAGCAGTCAGCACAGGGAAATATCTGCTTCTAAATCCAAAACGAAGCTATCTAACAGAACGGTTGTCAATGTGTGCACTCAAATTCCACAGTTAAACCCGTGTGTGGATTCAGCAGTCTGCAAACACTTTCTCTGCAGAGTCCTAAAACAGGCGTTTTCAGCCCATTACCGGCATATGGAAGAAACAGCAGTCAGCACAGGGAAATATCTGCCTCCAAATCCAAAACGCAGCTATCTAACAGAACGGTTGTCAATGTGTGCACTCCACTTCCAGAGTTAAACCCGTGTGTGGGTTCAGCAGTCTGCAAACACTTTCTCTGCAGAGTCCCAAAACAGGCGTTTTCAGCCCAATACCGGCATATGGAAGAAACAGCAGTCAGCACAGGGAAATATCTGCTTCTAAATCCAAAAACGCAGCTATCTAACAGAACGGTTGTCAATGTTTGCATTCAAATTCCAGAGTTAAACCTGTGTGTCCGTTCAGCAGTCTGCAAACACTTTCTCTGCAGAGTCCCAAAACAGGCGTTTTCAGCCCATTACCGGCGTATGGAAGAAACAGCAGTCAGCACAGGGAAATATCTGCTTCTAAATCCAAAACGAAGCTATCTAACAGAACGGTTGTCAATGTGTGCACCCAACTTCCAGAGTTAAACCCGTGTGTGGATTCAGCAGTCTGCAAACACTTTCTCTGCAGAGTCCCAAAACAGACGTTTTCAGCCCATTACCGGCCTATGGAAGAAACAGCAGACAGCACAGGGAAATATCTGCTTCTAAATCCAAGACGCAGCTATCTAACAAAACAGTTGTAAATGTGTGCGCTCAACTTCCAGAGTTAAACCCGTGTGTGGATTCAGCAGTCTGCAAACACTTTCTCTGCAGAGTCCCAAAACAGGTGTTTTCAGCCCTTTACCGGCATATGGAAGAAACAGCAGTCACCACAGGGAAATATCTGCTTCTAAATCCAAAACGCAGCTATCTAACAGAACGGTTGTCAATGTGTGCACTCAACTTCCAGAGTTAAACCCGTGTGTGGATTCAGCAGTCTGCAAACACTTTCTCTGCAGAGTCCCAAAACAGGCGTTTTCAGCCCATTACCGGCATATGGAAGGAACAGCAGTCAGCACAGGGAAATATCTGCTTCTAAATTCAAAACGCAGCAATCTAACAGAACGGTTGTCGATATGTGCACTCAACTTCCAGAGTTAAACCCGTGTGTGGATTCAGCTGTCTGCAAACACTTTGTCTGCTGAGTCCCAAAACAGGCGTTTTCATCCCATTAGCGGCATATGGAAGAAACAGCAGTCAGCACAGGGAAATATCTGCTTCTAAATCAAAAACGCAGCTATCTAACAGAACGGTTCTCAATGTGTGCACAAAACTTCCAGAGATAAACCTGTCTGTGGATTCAGCAGTCTGCAACCACTTTCTCTGCAGAGTCCCAAAACAGGCGTTTTCAGCCCATTACCAGCATAAGGAAGAAACAGCAGTCAGCACAGTGAAATATCTGCTTCTAAATCCAAAACGCTGCTATCTAACAGAACGGTTGTCAATGTGCGCATTCAACTTCCAGAGTTAAACCTGTGTGTGGGTTCAGCAGTCTGCAAACACTTTCTCTGCAGAGTCCCAAAACAGGCGTTTTCAGCCCATTACCGGCATATGGAAGAAACAGCAGTCAGCACAGGGAAATATCTGCTTCTAAATCCAAAACGCAGCTATCTAACCGAACGGTTGTCAATGTGTGCACTCAACGTCCAGAGTTAAACCCGTGTTTGGGTTCAGCAGTCTGCAAACACTTTCTCTGCAGAGTCTCAAAACAGGCATTTTCAGCCCATTACCGGCATATGGAAGAAACAGCAGGCAGCACAGGGAAATATCTGCTTCTAAATCCAAAACGCAGCTATCTAACAGAACGGTTGTCAATGTGTGCACTCAACTTCCAGAGTTAAACCCGTGTGTGGATTCAGCAGTCTGCAAACACTTTCTCTGCAGAGTCCCAAAACATGCGTTTTCAGCCCATTACCGGCATATGGAAGAAACAGCAGTCAGCACAGGGAAATATCTGCTTCTAAATCCAAAAACGCAGCTATCTAACAGAACGGTTGTCAATGTTTGCATTCAAATTCCAGAGTTAAACCTGTGTGTCCGTTCAGCAGTCTGCAAACACTTTCTCTGCAGAGTCCCAAAACAGGCGTTTTCAGCCCATTACCGGCGTATGGAAGAAACAGCAGTCAGCACAGGGAAATATCTGCTTCTAAATCCAAAACGAAGCTATCTAACAGAACGGTTGTCAATGTGTGCACCCAACTTCCAGAGTTAAACCCGTGTGTGGATTCAGCAGTCTGCAAACACTTTCTCTGCAGAGTCCCAAAACAGACGTTTTCAGCCCATTACCGGCCTATGGAAGAAACAGCAGACAGCACAGGGAAATATCTGCTTCTAAATCCAAGACGCAGCTATCTAACAAAACAGTTGTAAATGTGTGCGCTCAACTTCCAGAGTTAAACCCGTGTGTGGATTCAGCAGTCTGCAAACACTTTCTCTGCAGAGTCCCAAAACAGGTGTTTTCAGCCCTTTACCGGCATATGGAAGAAACAGCAGTCACCACAGGGAAATATCTGCTTCTAAATCCAAAACGCAGCTATCTAACAGAACGGTTGTCAATGTGTGCACTCAACTTCCAGAGTTAAACCCGTGTGTGGATTCAGCAGTCTGCAAACACTTTCTCTGCAGAGTCCCAAAACAGGCGTTTTCAGCCCATTACCGGCATATGGAAGGAACAGCAGTCAGCACAGGGAAATATCTGCTTCTAAATTCAAAACGCAGCAATCTAACAGAACGGTTGTCGATATGTGCACTCAACTTCCAGAGTTAAACCCGTGTGTGGATTCAGCTGTCTGCAAACACTTTGTCTGCTGAGTCCCAAAACAGGCGTTTTCATCCCATTAGCGGCATATGGAAGAAACAGCAGTCAGCACAGGGAAATATCTGCTTCTAAATCAAAAACGCAGCTATCTAACAGAACGGTTCTCAATGTGTGCACAAAACTTCCAGAGATAAACCCGTCTGTGGATTCAGCAGTCTGCAACCACTTTCTCTGCAGAGTCCCAAAACAGGCGTTTTCAGCCCATTACCAGCATAAGGAAGAAACAGCAGTCAGCACAGTGAAATATCTGCTTCTAAATCCAAAACGCTGCTATCTAACAGAACGGTTGTCAATGTGCGCATTCAACTTCCAGAGTTAAACCTGTGTGTGGGTTCAGCAGTCTGCAAACACTTTCTCTGCAGAGTCCCAAAACAGGCGTTTTCAGCCCATTACCGGCATATGGAAGAAACAGCAGTCAGCACAGGGAAATATCTGCTTCTAAATCCAAAACGCAGCTATCTAACCGAACGGTTGTCAATGTGTGCACTCAACGTCCAGAGTTAAACCCGTGTTTGGGTTCAGCAGTCTGCAAACACTTTCTCTGCAGAGTCTCAAAACAGGCATTTTCAGCCCATTACCGGCATATGGAAGAAACAGCAGGCAGCACAGGGAAATATCTGCTTCTAAATCCAAAACGCAGCTATCTAACAGAACGGTTGTCAATGTGTGCACTCAACTTCCAGAGTTAAACCCGTGTGTGGATTCAGCAGTCTGCAAACACTTTCTCTGCAGAGTCCCAAAACATGCGTTTTCAGCCCATTACCGGCATATGGAAGAAACAGCAGTCAGCACAGGGAAATATCTGCTTCTAAATCCAAAATGCAGCTGTCTAACAGAACGGTTGTCAATGTGCGCATTCAACTTCCAGAGTTAAACCTGTGTGTGGGTTCAGCAGTCTGCAAACACTTTCTCTGCAGAGTCCCAAAACAGGCGTTTTCAGCCCATTACCGGCATATGGAAGAAACGGCAGTCAGCACAGAGAAATGTCTGCTTCTAAATCCAAATCGCCGCTATCTAACAGAACGGTTGTCAATGTGTGCACTCAACGTCCAGAGTTAAACCCGTGTTTGGGTTCAGCAGTCTGCAAACACTTTCTCTGCAGTCTCAAAACAGGCATTTTCAGCCCATTACCGGCATATGGAAGAAACAGCAGGCAGCACAGGGAAATATCTGCTTCTAAATCCAAAACGCAGCTATCTAACAGAACGGTTGTCAATGTGTGCACTCAACTTCCAGAGTTAAACCCGTGTGTGGATTCAGCAGTCTGCAAACACTTTCTCTGCAGAGTCCCAAAACATGCGTTTTCAGCCCATTACCGGCATATGGAAGAAACAGCAGTCAGCACAGGGAAATATCTGCTTCTAAATCCAAAATGCAGCTGTCTAACAGAACGGTTGTCAATGTGGGCACTCAACTTCCAGAGTTAAACCCGTGTGTGGATTCAGCAGTCTGCAAACACTTTCTCTGCAGAGTCCCAAAAGAGGCGTTTTCAGCCCATTACCGGCATAAGGAAGAAACAGCAGTCAGCACAGGGAAATATCTGCTTCTAAATTCAAAACGCAGCTATCTAACAGAACGGTTGTCGATATGTGCACTCAACTTCCAGAGTTAAACCCGTGTGTGGATTCAGCTGTCTGCAAACACTTTCTCTGCAGAGTCCCAAAACAGGCGTTTTCAGCCCATTACCGGAATATGGAAGAAACAGCAGTCAGCACAGGGAAATATCTGCTTCTAAATCCAAAACGCAGCTATCTAACAGAACGGTTCTCAATGTGTGCACACAACTTCCAGAGATAAACCCGTGTGTGGATTCAGCAGTCTGCAAACATTTTCTCTGCAGAGTCCCAAAACAGGCGTTTTCAGCCCATTGCCAGCATAAGGAAGAAACAGCAGTCAGCACAGTGAAATATCTGCTTCTAAATCCAAAACGCTGCTATCTAACAGAACGGTTGTCAATGTGCGCATTCAACTTAAAGAGATAAACCTGTGTGTGGGTTCAGCAGTCTGCAAACACTTTCTCTGCAGAGTCCCAAAACAGGCGTTTTCAGCCCATTACCGGCATATGGAAGAAAAAGCAGTCAGCACAGGGAAATATCTGCTTCTAAATCCAAAACGCAGCTATCTAAGAGAACGGTTGTCAATGTGTGCACTCATCTTCCAGAGTGAAACACGTGTGTGGATTCAACAGTCTGCAAACACTTTCTCTGCAGAGTCCCAAAACAGGCGTTTTCAGCCCATTAACGGCATATGGAAGAAACAGCAGTCAGCACTGGGAAGTATGTGCTTCTAAATCCAAAACGCAGCTATCTAACAGAACGGTTGTCAATGTGTGCACTCAACGTCCATAGGTAAACGCGTGTGTGGGTTCAGCAGTCTGCAAACACTTTCTCTGCAGAGTCCCAAAACTGTCGTTTTCAGCCCATTACCCGCATAAGGAAGAAACAGCAGTCAGCACAGGGAAATATCTGCTTCTAAATCCAAAACGCAGCTATCTAACAGAACGGTTGTCAATATGTTCACTCCACTTCCAGAGTTAAACCCGTATGTGGATTCAGCAGTCTGCAAACACTTTCTCTGCAGAGTCCCAAAACAGGCGTTTTCAGCCCATTAACGGCATATGGAAGAAACAGCTGTCAGCACTGGGAAGTATCTGCTTCTAAATCCAAAACACCGCTATTTATCCGAACGGTTGTCAATGTGTGCACTCAACTTCCAGAGTTAAACCCGTGTGTGGATTCAGCAGTCTGGAAACACTTTCTCTGCAGAGTCCCAAAACAGGCGTTTTCAGCCCATTACCGGCGTATGGAAGAAACAGCAGTCAGCACAGGGAAATATCTGCTTCTAAATCCAAAACGCAGCTATCTAACAGAACGGTTGTCATTGTGTGCATTCAAATTCCAGAGTTAAACCTGTGTGTGGGTTCAGCAGTCTGCAAACACTTTCTCTGCAGAGTCCCAAAACAGGCGTTTTCAGCCCATTACCGGCATATGGAATAAACAGCAGTCAGCACAGGGAAATATCTGCTTCTAAATCCAAAACGCAGCTATCTAACAAAACGGTTGTCAATGTGTGCACTCAACTTCCAGAGTTAAACCCGTGTGTGGGTTCTGCAGCCTGCCAACCCTTTCTCTGCAGAGTCCCAAAACAGGCGTTTTCAGCCCATTACCGGCATATGGAGGAAACAGCAGTCAGCACAGAGAAATGTCTGCTTCTAAATCCAAATCGCCGCTATCTAACAGAACGGTTGTCAATGTGTGCACTCAACTTCCAGAGTTAAACCCGTGTGTGGATTCAGCAGTCTGCAAACACTTTCTTTGCAGAGTCCCAAAACAGGCGTTTTCAGCCCATTACCGGCATATGGAAGGAACAGCCGTCAGCACAGGGAAATATCTGCTTCTAAATCCAAAACGCAGCTATCTAACAGAACGGTTGTCAATGTGTGCACCCAACTTCCAGAGTTAAACTCGTGTGTGGATTCAGCAGTCTGCAAACACTTTCTCTGCAGAGACCCAAAACAGGCGTTTTCAGCCCATTACCGGCATATGGAAGAAACAGCAGTCAGCACAGGGAAATAACTGCTTCTAAATCCAAAACGCAGCTATCTATCCGAATGGTTGTCAATGTGTGCATTCAATTTTCAGAGTTAAACCCGTGTGTGAATTCAGCAGTCTGCAAACACTTTCTCTGCAGAGTCCCAAAACAGGCGTTTTCAGCCCATTACCGGCATATGGAAGAAACAGCAGTCAGCACAGGGAAATATCTGCTTCTAAATCCAAAACGCAGCTATCTAAGAGAACGGTTGTCAATGTGGGCACTCAACTTCCAGAGTTAAACCCGTCTGTGGATTCAGCAGTCTGCAAACACTTTCTCTGCAGAGTCCCAAAACAGGCGTTTTCAACCCATTACCGGCATATGGAAGAAACAGCAGTCAGCACAGGGAAATATCGGCTTCTAAATACAAAACGCAGCTATCTAACCGAACGGTTGTCAATGTGTGCACTCAACTTCCAGAGTTAAACCCGTGTGTGGATTCAGCAGTCTGCAAACACTTTCTCTGCAGAGTCCCAAAACAGGCGTTTTCAGCCCATTACCGGCATAAGGAAGAAACAGCAGTCAGCACTGGGAAGTATCTGCTTCTAAATCCAAAACGCCGCTATCTAACAGAACGGTTGTCAATGTGTGCACTCAACTTCCAGAGTTAAACCCGTGTGTGGGTTCAGCAGTCTGCAAGCACTTTCTCTGCAGAGTCCCAAAACAGGCGTTTTCAGCCCATTACCGGCATATGGAAGAAACAGCAGTCAGCACAGGGAAATATCTGCTTCTAAATCCAAAATGCAGCTATCTAACAGAACGGTTGTCAATGTGTGCACTCAACTTCCAGAGTTAAACCCGTGTGTGGGTTCAGCAGTCTGCAAACACTTTCTCTGCAGAGTCCCAAAACAGGCGTTTTCAGCCCATTACCGGCATATGGAAGGAACAGCCGTCAGCACAGGGAAATATCTGCTTCTAAATCCAAAACGCAGCTATCTAACAGAACGGTTGTCAATGTGTGCACCCAACTTCCAGAGTTAAACTCGTGTGTGGATTCAGCAGTCTGCAAACACTTTCTCTGCAGAGTCCCAAAACAGGCGTTTTCAGCCCATTACCGGCATATGGAAGAATCAGCAGTCAGCACAGGGAAATAACTGCTTCTAAATCCAAAATGCAGCTATCTAACCGAATGGTTGTCAATGTGTGCATTCAATTTCCAGAGTTAAACCCGTGTGTGAATTCAGCAGTCTGCAAACACTTTCTCTGCAGAGTCCCAAAACAGGCGTTTTCAGCCCATTACCGGCATATGGAAGAAACAGCAGTCAGCACAGGGAAATATCTACTTCTAAATCCAAAACGCAGCTATCTAAGAGAACGGTTGTCAATGTGGGCACTCAACTTCCAGAGTTAAACCCGTGTGAGGGTTCAGTAGTCCGCAAGCACTTTCTCTGCAGAGTCCCAAAACAGGCGTTTTCAGCCCATTACCGGCATATGGAAGAAACAGCAGTCAGCACAGGGAAATATCTGCTTCTAAATCCAAAACGCAGCTATCTAACAGAACGGTTGTCAATGTGGGCACTCAACTTCCAGAGTTAAACCCGTGTGTGGATTCAGCAGTCTGCAAACACTTTCTATGCAGAGTCCCAAAACAGGCGTTTTCAGCCCATTACTGTCATATGGAAGAAACAGCAGTCAGCACAGGGAAATATCTGCTTCTAAATCCAAAACGCAGCTATCTAACCGAATGGTTGTCAATGTGAGCACTCAACTTCCAGAGTTAAACCCGTGTGTGGATTCAACAGGCTGCAAACACTTTCTCTGCAGAGTCCCAAAACAGGTGTTTTCAGCCCTTTACCGGCATATGGAAGAAACAGCAGTCAGCACAGGGAAATATCTGCTTCTAAATCCAAAACGCAGCTATCTAACAGAACGGCTGTCAATGTGTTCACTCCACTTCCAGAGTTAAACCCGTATGTGGATTCAGCAGTCTGCAAACACTTTCTCTGCAGAGTCCCAAAACAGGCGTTTTCAGCCCATTACCGGCATATGGAAGAAACACCAGTCAGCACTGGGAAGTATATGCTTCTAAATCCAAAATACCGCTATTTATCAGAACGGTTGTCAATGTGTGCACTCAACTTCCAGAGTTAAACCCGTGTGTGGATTCAGCAGTCTGGAAACACTTTCTCCGCAGAGTCCCAAAACAGGCGTTTTCAGACCATTAACGGCGTATGGAAGAAACAGCTGTCAGCACAGGGAAATATCTGCTTCTAAATCCAAAACGCAGCTATCTAACAGAACAGTTGTCAATGTGTGCATTCAAATTCCAGAGTTAAACCTGTGTGTGGGTTCAGCAGTCTGCAAACACTTTCTCTGCAGAGTCCCAAAACAGTCGTTTTCAGCCCATTACCGGCATATGGAAGAAACAGCAGTCAGCACAGGGAAATATCTGCTTCTAAATCCAAAACGCAGCTATCTAACAGAACGGTTGTCAATGTTGTCACTCAACTTCCAGAGTTAAACCCGTGTGTGGGTTCAGCAGTCTGCAAACCCTTTCTCTGCAGAGTCCCAAAACAGGCGTTTTCAGCCCATTTCCGGCATATGGAAGAAACAGCAGTCAGCACAGGGAAATGTCTGCTTCTAAATTCAAATCGCCGCTATCTAACAGAACGGTTGTCAATGTGTGCACTCAACTTCCAGAGTTAAACCCGTGTTTGGGTTCAGCAGTCTGCAAACACTTTCTCTGCAGAGTCTCAAAACAGGCATTTTCAGCCCATTACCGGCATATGGAAGAAACAGCAGGCAGCACAGGGAAATATCTGCTTCTAAATCCAAAACGCAGCTATCTAACAGATCGGTTGTCAATGTGTGCACTCAACTTCCAGAGTTAAACCCGTGTGTGGATTCAGCAGTCTGCAAACATTTTCTCTGCAGAGTCCCAAAACAGGCGTTTTCAGCCCATTGCCAGCATAAGGAAGAAACAGCAGTCAGCACAGTGAAATATCTGCTTCTAAATCCAAAACGCTGCTATCTAACAGAACGGTTGTCAATGTGCGCATTCAACTTAAAGAGATAAAACTGTGTGTGGGTTCAGCAGTCTGCAAACACTTTCTCTGCAGAGTCCCAAAACAGGCGTTTTCAGCCCATTACCGGCATATGGAAGAAAAAGCAGTCAGCACAGGGAAATATCTGCTTCTAAATCCAAAACGCAGCTATCTAAGAGAACGGTTGTCAATGTGTGCACTCATCTTCCAGAGTGAAACACGTTTGTGGATTCAACAGTCTGCAAACACTTTCTCTGCAGAGTCCCAAAACAGGCGTTTTCAGCCCATTAACGGCATATGGAAGAAACAGCAGTCAGCACTGGGAAGTATGTGCTTCTAAATCCAAAACGCCGCTATCTAACAGAACGGTTGTCAATGTGTGCACTCAACGTCCATAGGTAAACGCGTGTGTGGGTTCAGCAGTCTGCAAACACTTTCTCTGCAGAGTCCCAAAACTGGCGTTTTCAGCCCATTACCCGCATAAGGAAGAAACAGCAGTCAGCACAGGGAAATATCTGCTTCTAAATCCAAAACGCAGCTATCTAACAGAACGGTTGTCAATATGTTCACTCCACTTCCAGAGTTAAACCCGTATGTGGATTCAGCAGTCTGCAAACACTTTCTCTGCAGAGTCCCAAAACAGGCGTTTTCAGCCCATTACCGGCATATGGAAGAAACAGCAGTCAGCACAGGGAAATATCTGCTTCTAAATCCAAAACGCAGCTATCTAAGAGAACGGTTGTCAATGTGTGCACCCAACTTCCAGAGTTAAACTCGTGTGTGGATTCAGCAGTCTGCAAACACTTTCTCTGCAGAGTCCCAAAACAGGCGTTTTCAGCCCATTACCGGCATATGGAAGAATCAGCAGTCAGCACAGGGAAATAACTGCTTCTAAATCCAAAATGCAGCTATCTAACCGAATGGTTGTCAATGTGTGCATTCAATTTCCAGAGTTAAACCCGTGTGTGAATTCAGCAGTCTGCAAACACTTTCTCTGCAGAGTCCCAAAACAGGCGTTTTCAGCCCATTACCGGCATATGGAAGAAACAGCAGTCAGCACAGGGAAATATCTGCTTCTAAATCCAAAACGCAGCTTTCTAAGAGAACGGTTGTCAATGTTGTCACTCAACTTCCAGAGTTAAACCCGTGTGTGGATTCAGCAGTCTGCAAACACTTTCTCTGCAGAGTCCCAAAGCAGGCGTTTTCAGCCCATTACTGGCATATGGAAGAAACAGCAGTCAGCACAGGGAAATATCTGCTTCTAAATCCAAAACGCAGCTATCTAACAGAACGGTTGTCAATCTGTGCACTCAACTTCCAGAGTTAAACCCGTGTGTGGGTTCAGCAGTCTGCAAACACTTTCTCTGCAGAGTCCCAAAACAGGCGTTTTCAGCCCATTACCGGCATATGGAAGAAACAGCAGTCAGCACAGGGAAATATCTGCTTCTAAATCCAAAACGCAGCTATCTAACAGAACGGTTGTCAATGTGTGCACTCAACTTCCAGAGTTAAACCCGTGTGTGGATTCAGCAGTCTGCAAACACTTTCTCTGCAGAGTCCCAAAACAGGCGTTTTCAGCCCATTACCGGCATATGGAAGAAACAGCAGTAAGCACAGGGAAATATCTGCTTCTAAATCCAAAACGCAGCTATCTAACAGAACGGTTGTCAATGTGTGCACTCAACTTCCAGAGTTAAACCCGTGTGTGGATTCAGCAGTCTGAAACACTTTCTCTGCAGAGTTCCAAAACAGGTGTTTTCAGCCCTTTACCGGCATATGGAAGAAACAGCAGTCAGCACAGGGAAATATCTGCTTCTAAATCCAAAACGCAGCTATCTAACAGAACGGTTGTCAATGTGTGCACTCAACTTCCAGAGTTAAACCCGTGTGTGGGTTCAGCAGTCTGCAAACACTTTCTCTGCAGAGTCCCAAAACACGCGTTTTCAGCCCATTACCAGCATATGGAAGAAACAGCAGTCAGCACTGGGAAGTATCTGCTTCTAAATCCAAAACGCCGCTATCTAACAGAACGGTTGTCAATGTGTGCACTCAACTTCCAGAGTTAAACCCGTGTGAGGGTTCAGCAGTCCGCAAGCACCTTCTCTGCAGAGTCCCAAAACAGGCGTTTTCAGCCCATTACCGGCATATGGAAGAAACAGCAGTCAGCACAGGGAAATATCTGCTTCTAAATCCAAAACGCAGCTATCTAACAGAACGGTTGTCAATGTGGGCACTCAACTTCCAGAGTTAAACCCGTGTGTGGATTCAGCAGTCTGCAAACACTTTCTCTGCAGAGTCCCAAAACAGGCGTTTTCAGCCCATTACTGTCATATGGAAGAAACAGCAGTCAGCACAGGGAAATATCTGCTTCTAAATCCAAAACGCAGCTATCTAACCGAATGGTTGTCAATGTGAGCACTCAAGTTCCAGAGTTAAACCCGTGTGTGGATTCAACAGTCTGCAAACACTTTCTCTGCAGAGTCCCAAAACAGGTGTTTTCAGCCCTTTACCGGCATATGGAAGAAACAGCAGTCAGCACAGGGAAATATATGCTTCTAAATCCAAAACGCAGCTATCTAACAGAACGGTTGTCAATGTGTTCACTCCACTTCCAGAGTTAAACCCGTATGTGGATTCAGCAGTCTGCAAACACTTTCTCTGCAGAGTCCCAAAACAGGCGTTTTCAGCCCATTACCGGCATATGGAAGAAACACCAGTCAGCACTGGGAAGTATATGCTTCTAAATCCAAAATACCGCTATTTATCAGAACGGTTGTCAATGTGTGCATTCAACTTCCAGAGTTAAACCCGTGTGTGGATTCAGCAGTCTGCAAACACTTTCTCTGCAGAGTCCCAAAGCAGGCGTTTTCAGCCCATTACCGGCATATGGAAGAAACAGCAGTCAGCACAGGGAAATATCTGCTTTTGAATCCAAAACGCAGCTATCTAACAGAACGGTTGTCAATGTGTGCACTCAACTTCCAGAGTTAAACCCGTGTGTGGGTTCAGCAGTCTGCAAACACTTTCTCTGCAGAGTCCCAAAACAGGCATTTTCAGCCCATTACCGGCATATGGAAGAAACAGCAGTCAGCACAGGGAAATATCTGCTTCTAAATCCAAAACGCAGCTATCTAACAGAACGGTTGTCAATGTGTGCACTCAACTTCCAGAGTTAAACCCGTGTGTGGATTCAGCAGTCTGCAAACACTTTCTCTGCAGAGTCCCAAAACAGGCGTTTTCAGCCCTTTACCGGCATATGGAAGAAACAGCAGGCAGCACAGGGAAATATCTGCTTCTAAATCCAAAACGCAGCTATCTAACAGAACGGTTGTCAATGTGTGCACTCAACTTCCAGAGTTAAACCCGTGTGTGGGTTCAGCAGTCTGCAAACACTTTCTCTGCAGAGTCCCAAAACACGCGTTTTCAGCCCATTACCAGCATATGGAAGAAACAGCAGTCAGCACTGGGAAGTATCTGCTTCTAAATCCAAAACGCCGCTATCTAACAGAACGGTTGTCAATGTGTGCACTCAACTTCCAGAGTTAAACCCGTGTGAGGGTTCAGCAGTCCGCAAGCACTTTCTCTGCAGAGTCCCAAAACAGGCGTTTTCAGCCCATTACCGGCATATGGAAGAAACAGCAGTCAGCACAGGGAAATATCTGCTTCTAAATCCAAAACGCAGCTATCTAACAGAACGGTTGTCAATGTGGGCACTCAACTTCCAGAGTTAAACCCGTGTGTGGATTCAGCAGTCTGCAAACACTTTCTCTGCAGAGTCCCAAAACAGGCGTTTTCAGCCCATTACTGTCATATGGAAGAAACAGCAGTCAGCACAGGGAAATATCTGCTTCTAAATCCAAAACGCAGCTATCTAACCGAATGGTTGTCAATGTTAGCACTCAAGTTCCAGAGTTAAACCCGTGTGTGGATTCAACAGTCTGCAAACACTTTCTCTGCAGAGTCCCAAAACAGGTGTTTTCAGCCCTTTACCGGCATATGGAAGAAACACCAGTCAGCACAGGGAAATATCTGCTTCTAAATCCAAAACGCAGCTATCTAACAGAACGGTTGTCAATGTGTTCACTCCACTTCCAGAGTTAAACCCGTATGTGGATTCAGCAGTCTGCAAACACTTTCTCTGCAGAGTCCCAAAACAGGCGTTTTCAGCCCATTACCGGCATATGGAAGAAACACCAGTCAGCACTGGGAAGTATATGCTTCTAAATCCAAAATACCGCTATTTATCAGAACGGTTGTCAATGTGTGCACTCAACTTCCAGAGTTAAACCCGTGTGTGGATTCAGCAGTCTGGAAACACTTTCTCCGCAGAGTCCCAAAACAGGCGTTTTCAGACCATTAACGGCGTATGGAAGAAACAGCAGTCAGCACAGGGAAATATCTGCTTCTAAATCCAAAACGCAGCTATCTAACAGAACGGTTGTCAATGTGTGCATTCAAATTCCAGAGTTAAACCTGTGTGTGGGTTCAGCAGTCTGCAAACACTTTCTCTGCAGAGTCCCAAAACAGGCATTTTCAGCCCATTACCGGCATATGGAAGAAACAGCAGGCAGCACAGGGAAATATCTGCTTCTAAATCCAAAACGCAGCTATCTAACAGAACGGTTGTCAATGTGTGCACTCAACTTCCAGAGTTAAACCCGTGTGTGGATTCAGCAGTCTGCAAACACTTTCTCTGCAGAGTCCCAAAACATGCGTTTTCAGCCCATTACCGGCATATGGAAGAAACAGCAGTCAGCACAGGGAAATATCTGCTTCTAAATCCAAAACGCAGCTGTCTAACAGAACGGTTGTCAATGTGGGCACTCAACTTCCAGAGTTAAACCCGTGTGTGGATTCAGCAGTCTGCAAACACTTTCTCTGCAGAGTCCCAAAAGAGGCGTTTTCAGCCCATTACCGGCATAAGGAAGAAACAGCAGTCAGCACAGGGAAATATCTGCTTCTAAATCCAAAACGCAGCTATCTAACAGAACGGTTGTCAATATGTTCACTCCACTTCCAGAGTTAAACCCGTATGTGGATTCAGCAGTCTGCAAACACTTTCTCTGCAGAGTCCCAAAACAGGCGTTTTCAGACCATTAACGGCGTATGGAAGAAACAGCTGTCAGCACAGGGAAATATCTGCTTCTAAATCCAAAACGCAGCTATCTAACAGAACAGTTGTCAATGTGTGCATTCAAATTCCAGAGTTAAACCTGTGTGTGGGTTCAGCAGTCTGCAAACACTTTCTCTGCAGAGTCCCAAAACAGGCGTTTTCAGCCCATTACCGGCATATGGAAGAAACAGCAGTCAGCACAGGGAAATATCTGCTTCTAAATCCAAAACGCAGCTATCTAACAGAACGGTTGTCAATGTTGTCACTCAACTTCCAGAGTTAAACCCGTGTGTGGGTTCAGCAGTCTGCAAACCCTTTCTCTGCAGAGTCCCAAAACAGGCGTTTTCAGCCCATTTTCGGCATATGGAAGAAACAGCAGTCAGCACAGGGAAATGTCTGCTTCTAAATTCAAATCGCCGCTATCTAACAGAACGGTTGTCAATGTGTGCACTCAACTTCCAGAGTTAAACCCGTGTTTGGGTTCAGCAGTCTGCAAACACTTTCTCTGCAGAGTCTCAAAACAGGCATTTTCAGCCCATTACCGGCATATGGAAGAAACAGCAGGCAGCACAGGGAAATATCTGCTTCTAAATCCAAAACGCAGCTATCTAACAGATCGGTTGTCAATGTGTGCACTCAACTTCCAGAGTTAAACCCGTGTGTGGATTCAGCAGTCTGCAAACACTTTCTCTGCAGAGTCCCAAAACATGCGTTTTCAGCCCATTACCGGCATATGGAAGAAACAGCAGTCAGCACAGGGAAATATCTGCTTCTAAATCCAAAACGCAGCTGTCTAACAGAACGGTTGTCATTGTGGGCACTCAACTTCCAGAGTTAAACCCGTGTGTGGATTCAGCAGTCTGCAAACACTTTCTCTGCAGAGTCCCAAAAGAGGCGTTTTCAGCCCATTACCGGCATAAGGAAGAAACAGCAGTCAGCACAGGGAAATATCTGCTTCTAAATTCAAAACGCAGCTATCTAACAGAACGGTTGTCGATATGTGCACTCAACTTCCAGAGTTAAACCCGTGTGTGGATTCAGCTGTCTGCAAACACTTTCTCTGATGAGTCCCAAAACAGGCGTTTTCAGCCCATTACCGGCATATGGAAGAAACAGCAGTCAGCACAGGGAAATATCTGCTTCTAAATCCAAAACGCAGCTATCTAACAGAACGGTTCTCAATGTGTGCACACAACTTCCAGAGATAAACCCGTGTGTGGATTCAGCAGTCTGCAAACATTTTCTCTGCAGAGTCCCAAAACAGGCGTTTTCAGCCCATTGCCAGCATAAGGAAGAAACAGCAGTCAGCACAGTGAAATATCTGCTTCTAAATCCAAAACGCTGCTATCTAACAGAACGGTTGTCAATGTGCGCATTCAACTTAAAGAGATAAAACTGTGTGTGGGTTCAGCAGTCTGCAAACACTTTCTCTGCAGAGTCCCAAAACAGGCCTTTTCAGCCCATTACCGGCATATGGAAGAAAAAGCAGTCAGCACAGGGAAATATCTGCTTCTAAATCCAAAACGCAGCTATCTAAGAGAACGGTTGTCAATGTGTGCACTCATCTTCCAGAGTGAAACACGTTTGTGGATTCAACAGTCTGCAAACACTTTCTCTGCAGAGTCCCAAAACAGGCGTTTTCAGCCCATTAACGGCATATGGAAGAAACAGCAGTCAGCACTGGGAAGTATGTGCTTCTAAATCCAAAACGCCGCTATCTAACAGAACGGTTGTCAATGTGTGCACTCAACGTCCATAGGTAAACGCGTGTGTGGGTTCAGCAGTCTGCAAACACTTTCTCTGCAGAGTCCCAAAACTGGCGTTTTCAGCCCATTACCCGCATAAGGAAGAAACAGCAGTCAGCACAGGGAAATATCTGCTTCTAAATCCAAAACGCAGCTATCTAACAGAACGGTTGTCAATATGTTCACTCCACTTCCAGAGTTAAACCCGTATGTGGATTCAGCAGTCTGCAAACACTTTCTCTGCAGAGTCCCAAAACAGGCGTTTTCAGCCCATTACCGGCATATGGAAGAAACAGCAGTCAGCACAGGGAAATATCTGCTTCTAAATCCAAAACGCAGCTATCTAAGAGAACGGTTGTCAATGTGTGCACCGAACTTCCAGAGTTAAACTCGTGTGTGGATTCAGCAGTCTGCAAACACTTTCTCTGCAGAGTCCCAAAACAGGCGTTTTCAGCCCATTACCGGCATATGGAAGAATCAGCAGTCAGCACAGGGAAATAACTGCTTCTAAATCCAAAATGCAGCTATCTAACCGAATGGTTGTCAATGTGTGCATTCAATTTCCAGAGTTAAACCCGTGTGTGAATTCAGCAGTCTGCAAACACTTTCTCTGCAGAGTCCCAAAACAGGCGTTTTCAGCCCATTACCGGCATATGGAAGAAACAGCAGTCAGCACAGGGAAATATCTGCTTCTAAATCCAAAACGCAGCTTTCTAAGAGAACGGTTGTCAATGTTGTCACTCAACTTCCAGAGTTAAACCCGTGTGTGGATTCAGCAGTCTGCAAACACTTTCTCTGCAGAGTCCCAAAGCAGGCGTTTTCAGCCCATTACTGGCATATGGAAGAAACAGCAGTCAGCACAGGGAAATATCTGCTTCTAAATCCAAAACGCAGCTATCTAACAGAACGGTTGTCAATGTGTGCACTCAACTTCCAGAGTTAAACCCGTGTGTGGGTTCAGCAGTCTGCAAACACTTTCTCTGCAGAGTCCCAAAACAGGCGTTTTCAGCCCATTACCGGCATATGGAAGAAACAGCAGTCAGCACAGGGAAATATCTGCTTCTAAATCCAAAACGCAGCTATCTAACAGAACGGTTGTCAATGTGTGCACTCAACTTCCAGAGTTAAACCCGTGTGTGGATTCAGCAGTCTGCAAACACTTTCTCTGCAGAGTCCCAAAACAGGCGTTTTCAGCCCATTACCGGCATATGGAAGAAACAGCAGTAAGCACAGGGAAATATCTGCTTCTAAATCCAAAACGCAGCTATCTAACAGAACGGTTGTCAATGTGTGCACTCAACTTCCAGAGTTAAACCCGTGTGTGGATTCAGCAGTCTGAAACACTTTCTCTGCAGAGTTCCAAAACAGGTGTTTTCAGCCCTTTACCGGCATATGGAAGAAACAGCAGTCAGCACAGGGAAATATCTGCTTCTAAATCCAAAACGCAGCTATCTAACAGAACGGTTGTCAATGTGTGCACTCAACTTCCAGAGTTAAACCCGTGTGTGGGTTCAGCAGTCTGCAAACACTTTCTCTGCAGAGTCCCAAAACACGCGTTTTCAGCCCATTACCAGCATATGGAAGAAACAGCAGTCAGCACTGGGAAGTATCTGCTTCTAAATCCAAAACGCCGCTATCTAACAGAACGGTTGTCAATGTGTGCACTCAACTTCCAGAGTTAAACCCGTGTGAGGGTTCAGCAGTCCGCAAGCACCTTCTCTGCAGAGTCCCAAAACAGGCGTTTTCAGCCCATTACCGGCATATGGAAGAAACAGCAGTCAGCACAGGGAAATATCTGCTTCTAAATCCAAAACGCAGCTATCTAACAGAACGGTTGTCAATGTGGGCACTCAACTTCCAGAGTTAAACCCGTGTGTGGATTCAGCAGTCTGCAAACACTTTCTCTGCAGAGTCCCAAAACAGGCGTTTTCAGCCCATTACTGTCATATGGAAGAAACAGCAGTCAGCACAGGGAAATATCTGCTTCTAAATCCAAAACGCAGCTATCTAACCGAATGGTTGTCAATGTGAGCACTCAAGTTCCAGAGTTAAACCCGTGTGTGGATTCAACAGTCTGCAAACACTTTCTCTGCAGAGTCCCAAAACAGGTGTTTTCAGCCCTTTACCGGCATATGGAAGAAACAGCAGTCAGCACAGGGAAATATATGCTTCTAAATCCAAAACGCAGCTATCTAACAGAACGGTTGTCAATGTGTTCACTCCACTTCCAGAGTTAAACCCGTATGTGGATTCAGCAGTCTGCAAACACTTTCTCTGCAGAGTCCCAAAACAGGCGTTTTCAGCCCATTACCGGCATATGGAAGAAACACCAGTCAGCACTGGGAAGTATATGCTTCTAAATCCAAAATACCGCTATTTATCAGAACGGTTGTCAATGTGTGCATTCAACTTCCAGAGTTAAACCCGTGTGTGGATTCAGCAGTCTGCAAACACTTTCTCTGCAGAGTCCCAAAGCAGGCGTTTTCAGCCCATTACCGGCATATGGAAGAAACAGCAGTCAGCACAGGGAAATATCTGCTTCTGAATCCAAAACGCAGCTATCTAACAGAACGGTTGTCAATGTGTGCACTCAACTTCCAGAGTTAAACCCGTGTGTGGGTTCAGCAGTCTGCAAACACTTTCTCTGCAGAGTCCCAAAACAGGCATTTTCAGCCCATTACCGGCATATGGAAGAAACAGCAGTCAGCACAGGGAAATATCTGCTTCTAAATCCAAAACGCAGCTATCTAACAGAACGGTTGTCAATGTGTGCACTCAACTTCCAGAGTTAAACCCGTGTGTGGATTCAGCAGTCTGCAAACACTTTCTCTGCAGAGTCCCAAAACAGGCGTTTTCAGCCCTTTACCGGCATATGGAAGAAACAGCAGGCAGCACAGGGAAATATCTGCTTCTAAATCCAAAACGCAGCTCTCTAACAGAACGGTTGTCAATGTGTGCACTCAACTTCCAGAGTTAAACCCGTGTGTGGGTTCAGCAGTCTGCAAACACTTTCTCTGCAGAGTCCCAAAACACGCGTTTTCAGCCCATTACCAGCATATGGAAGAAACAGCAGTCAGCACTGGGAAGTATCTGCTTCTAAATCCAAAACGCCGCTATCTAACAGAACGGTTGTCAATGTGTGCACTCAACTTCCAGAGTTAAACCCGTGTGAGGGTTCAGCAGTCCGCAAGCACTTTCTCTGCAGAGTCCCAAAACAGGCGTTTTCAGCCCATTACCGGCATATGGAAGAAACAGCAGTCAGCACAGGGAAATATCTGCTTCTAAATCCAAAACGCAGCTATCTAACAGAGCGGTTGTCAATGTGGGCACTCAACTTCCAGAGTTAAACCCGTGTGTGGATTCAGCAGTCTGCAAACACTTTCTCTGCAGAGTCCCAAAACAGGCGTTTTCAGCCCATTACTGTCATATGGAAGAAACAGCAGTCAGCACAGGGAAATATCTGCTTCTAAATCCAAAACGCAGCTATCTAACCGAATGGTTGTCAATGTGAGCACTCAAGTTCCAGAGTTAAACCCGTGTGTGGATTCAACAGTCTGCAAACACTTTCTCTGCAGAGTCCCAAAACAGGTGTTTTCAGCCCTTTACCGGCATATGGAAGAAACACCAGTCAGCACAGGGAAATATCTGCTTCTAAATCCAAAACGCAGCTATCTAACAGAACGGTTGTCAATGTGTTCACTCCACTTCCAGAGTTAAACCCGTATGTGGATTCAGCAGTCTGCAAACACTTTCTCTGCAGAGTCCCAAAACAGGCGTTTTCAGCCCATTACCGGCATATGGAAGAAACACCAGTCAGCACTGGGAAGTATATGCTTCTAAATCCAAAATACCGCTATTTATCAGAACGGTTGTCAATGTGTGCACTCAACTTCCAGAGTTAAACCCGTGTGTGGATTCAGCAGTCTGGAAACACTTTCTCCGCAGAGTCCCAAAACAGGCGTTTTCAGACCATTAACGGCGTATGGAAGAAACAGCAGTCAGCACAGGGAAATATCTGCTTCTAAATCCAAAACGCAGCTATCTAACAGAACGGTTGTCAATGTGTGCATTCAAATTCCAGAGTTAAACCTGTGTGTGGGTTCAGCAGTCTGCAAACACTTTCTCTGCAGAGTCCCAAAACAGGCATTTTCAGCCCATTACCGGCATATGGAAGAAACAGCAGGCAGCACAGGGAAATATCTGCTTCTAAATCCAAAACGCAGCTATCTAACAGAACGGTTGTCAATGTGTGCACTCAACTTCCAGAGTTAAACCCGTGTGTGGATTCAGCAGTCTGCAAACACTTTCTCTGCAGAGTCCCAAAACATGCGTTTTCAGCCCATTACCGGCATATGGAAGAAACAGCAGTCAGCACAGGGAAATATCTGCTTCTAAATCCAAAACGCAGCTGTCTAACAGAACGGTTGTCAATGTGGGCACTCAACTTCCAGAGTTAAACCCGTGTGTGGATTCAGCAGTCTGCAAACACTTTCTCTGCAGAGTCCCAAAAGAGGCGTTTTCAGCCCATTACCGGCATAAGGAAGAAACAGCAGTCAGCACAGGGAAATATCTGCTTCTAAATCCAAAACGCAGCTATCTAACAGAACGGTTGTCAATATGTTCACTCCACTTCCAGAGTTAAACCCGTATGTGGATTCAGCAGTCTGCAAACACTTTCTCTGCAGAGTCCCAAAACAGGCGTTTTCAGCCCATTACCGGCATATGGAAGAAACAGCAGTCAGCACAGGGAAATATCTGCTTCTAAATCCAAAACGCAGCTATCTAAGAGAACGGTTGTCAATGTGTGCACCCAACTTCCAGAGTTAAACTCGTGTGTGGATTCAGCAGTCTGCAAACACTTTCTCTGCAGAGTCCCAAAACAGGCGTTTTCAGCCCATTACCGGCATATGGAAGAATCAGCAGTCAGCACAGGGAAATAACTGCTTCTAAATCCAAAATGCAGCTATCTAACCGAATGGTTGTCAATGTGTGCATTCAATTTCCAGAGTTAAACCCGTGTGTGAATTCAGCAGTCTGCAAACACTTTCTCTGCAGAGTCCCAAAACAGGCGTTTTCAGCCCATTACCGGCATATGGAAGAAACAGCAGTCAGCACAGGGAAATATCTGCTTCTAAATCCAAAACGCAGCTTTCTAAGAGAACGGTTGTCAATGTTGTCACTCAACTTCCAGAGTTAAACCCGTGTGTGGATTCAGCAGTCTGCAAACACTTTCTCTGCAGAGTCCCAAAACACGCGTTTTCAGCCCATTACTGGCATATGGAAGAAACAGCAGTCAGCACAGGGAAATATCTGCTTCTAAATCCAAAACGCAGCTATCTAACAGAACGGTTGTCAATGTGTGCACTCAACTTCCAGAGTTAAACCCGTGTGTGGGTTCAGCAGTCTGCAAACACTTTCTCTGCAGAGTCCCAAAACAGGCGTTTTCAGCCCATTACCGGCATATGGAAGAAACAGCAGTCAGCACAGGGAAATATCTGCTTCTAAATCCAAAACGCAGCTATCTAACAGAACGGTTGTCAATGTGTGCACTCAACTTCCAGAGTTAAACCCGTGTGTGGATTCAGCAGTCTGCAAACACTTTCTCTGCAGAGTCCCAAAACAGGCGTTTTCAGCCCATTACCGGCATATGGAAGAAACAGCAGTAAGCACAGGGAAATATCTGCTTCTAAATCCAAAACGCAGCTATCTAACAGAACGGTTTTCAATGTGTGCACTCAACTTCCAGAGTTAAACCCGTGTGTGGATTCAGCAGTCTGAAACACTTTCTCTGCAGAGTTCCAAAACAGGTGTTTTCAGCCCTTTACCGGCATATGGAAGAAACAGCAGTCAGCACAGGGAAATATCTGCTTCTAAATCCAAAACGCAGCTATCTAACAGAACGGTTGTCAATGTGTGCACTCAACTTCCAGAGTTAAACCCGTGTGTGGGTTCAGCAGTCTGCAAACACTTTCTCTGCAGAGTCCCAAAACACGCGTTTTCAGCCCATTACCAGCATATGGAAGAAACAGCAGTCAGCACTGGGAAGTATCTGCTTCTAAATCCAAAACGCCGCTATCTAACAGAACGGTTGTCAATGTGTGCACTCAACTTCCAGAGTTAAACCCGTGTGAGGGTTCAGCAGTCCGCAAGCACCTTCTCTGCAGAGTCCCAAAACAGGCGTTTTCAGCCCATTACCGGCATATGGAAGAAACAGCAGTCAGCACAGGGAAATATCTGCTTCTAAATCCAAAACGCAGCTATCTAACAGAACGGTTGTCAATGTGGGCACTCAACTTCCAGAGTTAAACCCGTGTGTGGATTCAGCAGTCTGCAAACACTTTCTCTGCAGAGTCCCAAAACAGGCGTTTTCAGCCCATTACTGTCATATGGAAGAAACAGCAGTCAGCACAGGGAAATATCTGCTTCTAAATCCAAAACGCAGCTATCTAACCGAATGGTTGTCAATGTGAGCACTCAAGTTCCAGAGTTAAACCCGTGTGTGGATTCAACAGTCTGCAAACACTTTCTCTGCAGAGTCCCAAAACAGGTGTTTTCAGCCCTTTACCGGCATATGGAAGAAACAGCAGTCAGCACAGGGAAATATATGCTTCTAAATCCAAAACGCAGCTATCTAACAGAACGGTTGTCAATGTGTTCACTCCACTTCCAGAGTTAAACCCGTATGTGGATTCAGCAGTCTGCAAACACTTTCTCTGCAGAGTCCCAAAACAGGCGTTTTCAGCCCATTACCGGCATATGGAAGAAACACCAGTCAGCACTGGGAAGTATATGCTTCTAAATCCAAAATACCGCTATTTATCAGAACGGTTGTCAATGTGTGCATTCAACTTCCAGAGTTAAACCCGTGTGTGGATTCAGCAGTCTGCAAACACTTTCTCTGCAGAGTCCCAAAGCAGGCGTTTTCAGCCCATTACCGGCATATGGAAGAAACAGCAGTCAGCACAGGGAAATATCTGCTTCTGAATCCAAAACGCAGCTATCTAACAGAACGGTTGTCAATGTGTGCACTCAACTTCCAGAGTTAAACCCGTGTGTGGGTTCAGCAGTCTGCAAACACTTTCTCTGCAGAGTCCCAAAACAGGCATTTTCAGCCCATTACCGGCATATGGAAGAAACAGCAGTCAGCACAGGGAAATATCTGCTTCTAAATCCAAAACGCAGCTATCTAACAGAACGGTTGTCAATGTGTGCACTCAACTTCCAGAGTTAAACCCGTGTGTGGATTCAGCAGTCTGCAAACACTTTCTCTGCAGAGTCCCAAAACAGGCGTTTTCAGCCCTTTACCGGCATATGGAAGAAACAGCAGTCAGCACAGGGAAATATCTGCTTCTAAATCCAAAACGCAGCTATCTAACAGAACGGTTGTCAATGTGTGCACTCAACTTCCAGAGTTAAACCCGTGTGTGGGTTCAGCAGTCTGCAAACACTTTCTCTGCAGAGTCCCAAAACACGCGTTTTCAGCCCATTACCAGCATATGGAAGAAACAGCAGTCAGCACTGGGAAGTATCTGCTTCTAAATCCAAAACGCCGCTATCTAACAGAACGGTTGTCAATGTGTGCACTCAACTTCCAGAGTTAAACCCGTGTGAGGGTTCAGCAGTCCGCAAGCACTTTCTCTGCAGAGTCCCAAAACAGGCGTTTTCAGCCCATTACCGGCATATGGAAGAAACAGCAGTCAGCACAGGGAAATATCTGCTTCTAAATCCAAAACGCAGCTATCTAACAGAACGGTTGTCAATGTGGGCACTCAACTTCCAGAGTTAAACCCGTGTGTGGATTCAGCAGTCTGCAAACACTTTCTCTGCAGAGTCCCAAAACAGGCGTTTTCAGCCCATTACTGTCATATGGAAGAAACAGCAGTCAGCACAGGGAAATATCTGCTTCTAAATCCAAAACGCAGCTATCTAACAGAACGGTTGTCAATGTGTTCACTCCACTTCCAGAGTTAAACCCGTATGTGGATTCAGCAGTCTGCAAACACTTTCTCTGCAGAGTCCCAAAACAGGCGTTTTCAGCCCATTACCGGCATATGGAAGAAACACCAGTCAGCACTGGGAAGTATATGCTTCTAAATCCAAAATACCGCTATTTATCAGAACGGTTGTCAATGTGTGCACTCAACTTCCAGAGTTAAACCCGTGTGTGGATTCAGCAGTCTGGAAACACTTTCTCCGCAGAGTCCCAAAACAGGCGTTTTCAGACCATTAACGGCGTATGGAAGAAACAGCAGTCAGCACAGGGAAATATCTGCTTCTAAATCCAAAACGCAGCTATCTAACAGAACGGTTGTCAATGTGTGCATTCAAATTCCAGAGTTAAACCTGTGTGTGGGTTCAGCAGTCTGCAAACACTTTCTCTGCAGAGTCCCAAAACAGGCATTTTCAGCCCATTACCGGCATATGGAAGAAACAGCAGGCAGCACAGGGAAATATCTGCTTCTAAATCCAAAACGCAGCTATCTAACAGAACGGTTGTCAATGTGTGCACTCAACTTCCAGAGTTAAACCCGTGTGTGGATTCAGCAGTCTGCAAACACTTTCTCTGCAGAGTCCCAAAACATGCGTTTTCAGCCCATTACCGGCATATGGAAGAAACAGCAGTCAGCACAGGGAAATATCTGCTTCTAAATCCAAAACGCAGCTGTCTAACAGAACGGTTGTCAATGTGGGCACTCAACTTCCAGAGTTAAACCCGTGTGTGGATTCAGCAGTCTGCAAACACTTTCTCTGCAGAGTCCCAAAACACGCGTTTTCAGCCCATTACCAGCATATGGAAGAAACAGCAGTCAGCACTGGGAAGTATCTGCTTCTAAATCCAAAACGCCGCTATCTAACAGAACGGTTGTCAATGTGTGCACTCAACTTCCAGAGTTAAACCCGTGTGAGGGTTCAGCAGTCCGCAAGCACTTTCTCTGCAGAGTCCCAAAACAGGCGTTTTCAGCCCATTACCGGCATATGGAAGAAACAGCAGTCAGCACAGGGAAATATCTGCTTCTAAATCCAAAACGCAGCTATCTAACAGAACGGTTGTCAATGTGGGCACTCAACTTCCAGAGTTAAACCCGTGTGTGGATTCAGCAGTCTGCAAACACTTTCTCTGCAGAGTCCCAAAACAGGCGTTTTCAGCCCATTACTGTCATATGGAAGAAACAGCAGTCAGCACAGGGAAATATCTGCTTCTAAATCCAAAACGCAGCTATCTAACCGAATGGTTGTCAATGTGAGCACTCAAGTTCCAGAGTTAAACCCGTGTGTGGATTCAACAGTCTGCAAACACTTTCTCTGCAGAGTCCCAAAACAGGTGTTTTCAGCCCTTTACCGGCATATGGAAGAAACACCAGTCAGCACAGGGAAATATCTGCTTCTAAATCCAAAACGCAGCTATCTAACAGAACGGTTGTCAATGTGTTCACTCCACTTCCAGAGTTAAACCCGTATGTGGATTCAGCAGTCTGCAAACACTTTCTCTGCAGAGTCCCAAAACAGGCGTTTTCAGCCCATTACCGGCATATGGAAGAAACACCAGTCAGCACTGGGAAGTATATGCTTCTAAATCCAAAATACCGCTATTTATCAGAACGGTTGTCAATGTGTGCACTCAACTTCCAGAGTTAAACCCGTGTGTGGATTCAGCAGTCTGGAAACACTTTCTCCGCAGAGTCCCAAAACAGGCGTTTTCAGACCATTAACGGCGTATGGAAGAAACAGCAGTCAGCACAGGGAAATATCTGCTTCTAAATCCAAAACGCAGCTATCTAACAGAACGGTTGTCAATGTGTGCATTCAAATTCCAGAGTTAAACCTGTGTGTGGGTTCAGCAGTCTGCAAACACTTTCTCTGCAGAGTCCCAAAACAGGCATTTTCAGCCCATTACCGGCATATGGAAGAAACAGCAGGCAGCACAGGGAAATATCTGCTTCTAAATCCAAAACGCAGCTATCTAACAGAACGGTTGTCAATGTGTGCACTCAACTTCCAGAGTTAAACCCGTGTGTGGATTCAGCAGTCTGCAAACACTTTCTCTGCAGAGTCCCAAAACATGCGTTTTCAGCCCATTACCGGCATATGGAAGAAACAGCAGTCAGCACAGGGAAATATCTGCTTCTAAATCCAAAACGCAGCTGTCTAACAGAACGGTTGTCAATGTGGGCACTCAACTTCCAGAGTTAAACCCGTGTGTGGATTCAGCAGTCTGCAAACACTTTCTCTGCAGAGTCCCAAAACAGGCGTTTTCAGCCCATTACCGGCATAAGGAAGAAACAGCAGTCAGCACAGGGAAATATCTGCTTCTAAATCCAAAACGCAGCTATCTAACAGAACGGTTGTCAATATGTTCACTCCACTTCCAGAGTTAAACCAGTATGTGGATTCAGCAGTCTGCAAACACTTTCTCTGCAGAGTCCCAAAACAGGCGTTTTCAGCCCATTACCGGCATATGGAAGAAACAGCAGTCAGCACAGGGAAATATCTGCTTCTAAATCCAAAACGCAGCTATCTAAGAGAACGGTTGTCAATGTGTGCACCCAACTTCCAGAGTTAAACTCGTGTGTGGATTCAGCAGTCTGCAAACACTTTCTCTGCAGAGTCCCAAAACAGGCGTTTTCAGCCCATTACCGGCATATGGAAGAATCAGCAGTCAGCACAGGGAAATAACTGCTTCTAAATCCAAAATGCAGCTATCTAACCGAATGGTTGTCAATGTGTGCATTCAATTTCCAGAGTTAAACCCGTGTGTGAATTCAGCAGTCTGCAAACACTTTCTCTGCAGAGTCCCAAAACAGGCGTTTTCAGCCCATTACCGGCATATGGAAGAAACAGCAGTCAGCACAGGGAAATATCTGCTTCTAAATCCAAAACGCAGCTTTCTAAGAGAACGGTTGTCAATGTTGTCACTCAACTTCCAGAGTTAAACCCGTGTGTGGATTCAGCAGTCTGCAAACACTTTCTCTGCAGAGTCCCAAAGCAGGCGTTTTCAGCCCATTACTGGCATATGGAAGAAACAGCAGTCAGCACAGGGAAATATCTGCTACTAAATCCAAAACGCAGCTATCTAACAGAACGGTTGTCAATGTGTGCACTCAACTTCCAGAGTTAAACCCGTGTGTGGGTTCAGCAGTCTGCAAACACTTTCTCTGCAGAGTCCCAAAACAGGCGTTTTCAGCCCATTACCGGCATATGGAAGAAACAGCAGTCAGCACAGGGAAATATCTGCTTCTAAATCCAAAACGCAGCTATCTAACAGAACGGTTGTCAATGTGTGCACTCAACTTCCAGAGTTAAACCCGTGTGTGGATTCAGCAGTCTGCAAACACTTTCTCTGCAGAGTCCCAAAACAGGCGTTTTCAGCCCATTACCGGCATATGGAAGAAACAGCAGTAAGCACAGGGAAATATCTGCTTCTAAATCCAAAACGCAGCTATCTAACAGAACGGTTGTCAATGTGTGCACTCAACTTCCAGAGTTAAACCCGTGTGTGGATTCAGCAGTCTGAAACACTTTCTCTGCAGAGTTCCAAAACAGGTGTTTTCAGCCCTTTACCGGCATATGGAAGAAACAGCAGTCAGCACAGGGAAATATCTGCTTCTAAATCCAAAACGCAGCTATCTAACAGAACGGTTGTCAATGTGTGCACTCAACTTCCAGAGTTAAACCCGTGTGTGGGTTCAGCAGTCTGCAAACACTTTCTCTGCAGAGTCCCAAAACACGCGTTTTCAGCCCATTACCAGCATATGGAAGAAACAGCAGTCAGCACTGGGAAGTATCTGCTTCTAAATCCAAAACGCCGCTATCTAACAGAACGGTTGTCAATGTGTGCACTCAACTTCCAGAGTTAAACCCGTGTGAGGGTTCAGCAGTCCGCAAGCACCTTCTCTGCAGAGTCCCAAAACAGGCGTTTTCAGCCCATTACCGGCATATGGAAGAAACAGCAGTCAGCACAGGGAAATATCTGCTTCTAAATCCAAAACGCAGCTATCTAACAGAACGGTTGTCAATGTGGGCACTCAACTTCCAGAGTTAAACCCGTGTGTGGATTCAGCAGTCTGCAAACACTTTCTCTGCAGAGTCCCAAAACAGGCGTTTTCAGCCCATTACTGTCATATGGAAGAAACAGCAGTCAGCACAGGGAAATATCTGCTTCTAAATCCAAAACGCAGCTATCTAACCGAATGGTTGTCAATGTGAGCACTCAAGTTCCAGAGTTAAACCCGTGTGTGGATTCAACAGTCTGCAAACACTTTCTCTGCAGAGTCCCAAAACAGGTGTTTTCAGCCCTTTACCGGCATATGGAAGAAACAGCAGTCAGCACAGGGAAATATATGCTTCTAAATCCAAAACGCAGCTATCTAACAGAACGGTTGTCAATGTGTTCACTCCACTTCCAGAGTTAAACCCGTATGTGGATTCAGCAGTCTGCAAACACTTTCTCTGCAGAGTCCCAAAACAGGCGTTTTCAGCCCATTACCGGCATATGGAAGAAACACCAGTCAGCACTGGGAAGTATATGCTTCTAAATCCAAAATACCGCTATTTATCAGAACGGTTGTCAATGTGTGCATTCAACTTCCAGAGTTAAACCCGTGTGTGGATTCAGCAGTCTGCAAACACTTTCTCTGCAGAGTCCCAAAGCAGGCGTTTTCAGCCCATTACCGGCATATGGAAGAAACAGCAGTCAGCACAGGGAAATATCTGCTTCTGAATCCAAAACGCAGCTATCTAACAGAACGGTTGTCAATGTGTGCACTCAACTTCCAGAGTTAAACCCGTGTGTGGGTTCAGCAGTCTGCAAACACTTTCTCTGCAGAGTCCCAAAACAGGCATTTTCAGCCCATTACCGGCATATGGAAGAAACAGCAGTCAGCACAGGGAAATATCTGCTTCTAAATCCAAAACGCAGCTATCTAACAGAACGGTTGTCAATGTGTGCACTCAACTTCCAGAGTTAAACCCGTGTGTGGATTCAGCAGTCTGCAAACACTTTCTCTGCAGAGTCCCAAAACAGGCGTTTTCAGCCCTTTACCGGCATATGGAAGAAACAGCAGTCAGCACAGGGAAATATCTGCTTCTAAATCCAAAACGCAGCTATCTAACAGAACGGTTGTCAATGTGTGCACTCAACTTCCAGAGTTAAACCCGTGTGTGGGTTCAGCAGTCTGCAAACACTTTCTCTGCAGAGTCCCAAAACACGCGTTTTCAGCCCATTACCAGCATATGGAAGAAACAGCAGTCAGCACTGGGAAGTATCTGCTTCTAAATCCAAAACGCCGCTATCTAACAGAACGGTTGTCAATGTGTGCACTCAACTTCCAGAGTTAAACCCGTGTGAGGGTTCAGCAGTCCGCAAGCACTTTCTCTGCAGAGTCCCAAAACAGGCGTTTTCAGCCCATTACCGGCATATGGAAGAAACAGCAGTCAGCACAGGGAAATATCTGCTTCTAAATCCAAAACGCAGCTATCTAACAGAACGGTTGTCAATGTGGGCACTCAACTTCCAGAGTTAAACCCGTGTGTGGATTCAGCAGTCTGCAAACACTTTCTCTGCAGAGTCCCAAAACAGGCGTTTTCAGCCCATTACTGTCATATGGAAGAAACAGCAGTCAGCACAGGGAAATATCTGCTTCTAAATCCAAAACGCAGCTATCTAACCGAATGGTTGTCAATGTGAGCACTCAAGTTCCAGAGTTAAACCCGTGTGTGGATTCAACAGTCTGCAAACACTTTCTCTGCAGAGTCCCAAAACAGGTGTTTTCAGCCCTTTACCGGCATATGGAAGAAACAGCAGTCAGCACAGGGAAATATCTGCTTCTAAATCCAAAACGCAGCTATCTAACAGAACGGTTGTCAATGTGTTCACTCCACTTCCAGAGTTAAACCCGTATGTGGATTCAGCAGTCTGCAAACACTTTCTCTGCAGAGTCCCAAAACAGGCGTTTTCAGCCCATTACCGGCATATGGAAGAAACACCAGTCAGCACTGGGAAGTATATGCTTCTAAATCCAAAATACCGCTATTTATCAGAACGGTTGTCAATGTGTGCACTCAACTTCCAGAGTTAAACCCGTGTGTGGATTCAGCAGTCTGGAAACACTTTCTCCGCAGAGTCCCAAAACAGGCGTTTTCAGACCATTAACGGCGTATGGAAGAAACAGCAGTCAGCACAGGGAAATATCTGCTTCTAAATCCAAAACGCAGCTATCTAACAGAACGGTTGTCAATGTGTGCATTCAAATTCCAGAGTTAAACCTGTGTGTGGGTTCAGCAGTCTGCAAACACTTTCTCTGCAGAGTCCCAAAACAGGCATTTTCAGCCCATTACCGGCATATGGAAGAAACAGCAGGCAGCACAGGGAAATATCTGCTTCTAAATCCAAAACGCAGCTATCTAACAGAATGGTTGTCAATGTGTGCACTCAACTTCCAGAGTTAAACCCGTGTGTGGATTCAGCAGTCTGCAAACACTTTCTCTGCAGAGTCCCAAAACATGCGTTTTCAGCCCATTACCGGCATATGGAAGAAACAGCAGTCAGCACAGGGAAATATCTGCTTCTAAATCCAAAACGCAGCTGTCTAACAGAACGGTTGTCAATGTGGGCACTCAACTTCCAGAGTTAAACCCGTGTGTGGATTCAGCAGTCTGCAAACACTTTCTCTGCAGAGTCCCAAAAGAGGCGTTTTCAGCCCATTACCGGCATAAGGAAGAAACAGCAGTCAGCACAGGGAAATATCTGCTTCTAAATTCAAAACGCAGCTATCTAACAGAACGGTTGTCGATATGTGCACTCAACTTCCAGAGTTAAACCCGTGTGTGGATTCAGCTGTCTGCAAACACTTTCTCTGCAGAGTCCCAAAACAGGCGTTTTCAGCCCATTACCGGCATATGGAAGAAACAGCAGTCAGCACAGGGAAATATCTGCTTCTAAATCCAAAACGCAGCTATCTAACAGAACGGTTCTCAATGTGTGCACACAACTTCCAGAGATAAACCCGTGTGTGGATTCAGCAGTCTGCAAACATTTTCTCTGCAGAGTCCCAAAACAGGCGTTTTCAGCCCTTTGCCAGCATAAGGAAGAAACAGCAGTCAGCACAGTGAAATATCTGCTTCTAAATCCAAAACGCTGCTATCTAACAGAACGGTTGTCAATGTGCGCATTCAACTTAAAGAGATAAACCTGTGTGTGGGTTCAGCAGTCTGCAAACACTTTCTCTGCAGAGTCCCAAAACAGGCGTTTTCAGCCCATTACCGGCATATGGAAGAAAAAGCAGTCAGCACAGGGAAATATCTGCTTCTAAATCCAAAACGCAGCTATCTAAGAGAACGGTTGTCAATGTGTGCACTCATCTTCCAGAGTGAAACACATGTGTGGATTCAAGAGTCTGCAAACACTTTCTCTGCAGAGTCCCAAAACAGGCGTTTTCAGCCCATTAACGGCATATGGAAGAAACAGCAGTCAGCACTGGGAAGTATGTGCTTCTAAATCCAAAACGCCGCTATCTAACAGAACGGTTGTCAATGTGTGCACTCAACGTCCATAGGTAAACGCGTGTGTGGGTTCAGCAGTCTGCAAACACTTTCTCTGCAGAGTCCCAAAACAGGCGTTTTCAGCCCATTACCGGCATATGGAAGAAACAGCAGTCAGCACAGGGAAATATCTGCTTCTAAATCCAAAACGCAGCTATCTAACAGAACGGTTGTCAATGTGTGCACTCAACTTCCAGAGTTAAACCCGTGTGTGGGTTCAGCAGCCTGCAAACCCTTTCTCTGCAGAGTCCCCAAACAGGCGTTTTCAGCCCATTACCGGCATATGGAGGAAACAGCAGTCAGCACAGAGAAATGTCTGCTTCTAAATCCAAATCGCCGCTATCTAACAGAACGGTTGTCAATGTGTGCACTCAACTTCCAGAGTTAAACCCGTGTGTGGGTTCAGCAGTCTGCAAACACTTTCTCTGCAGAGTCCCAAAACAGGCATTTTCAGCCCATTACCGGCATATGGAAGAAACAGCAGGCAGCACAGGGAAATATCTGCTTCTAAATCCAAAACGCAGCTATCTAACAGAACGGTTGTCAATGTGTGCACTCAACTTCCAGAGTTAAACCCGTGTGTGGATTCAGCAGTCTGCAAACACTTTCGCTGCAGAGTCCCAAAACAGGCGTTTTCAGCCCATTACCGGCATATGGAAGAAACAGCAGTCAGCACAGGGAAATACCTGCTTCTAAATCCAAAACACAGCTATCTAACAGAACGGTTGTCAATGTGTGCACTCAACTTCCTGAGATAAACCCGTGTGTGGGTTCAGCAGTCTGCAAACACTTTCTCTGCAGAGTACCAAAACAGGCCTTTTCAGCCCTTTACCGGCATAAGGAAGAAACAGCAGTCAGCACAGTGAAATATCTGCTTCTAAATTCAAAACGCAGCTATCTAACAGAACGGTTGTCAATGTGTGCATTCAACTTCCAGAGTTAAATCTGTGTGTGCGTTCAGCAGTCTGCAAACACTTTCTCTGCAGAGTCCAAAAACAGGCGTTATCAGCCCATTACCGGCATATGGAAGAAACAGCAGTCAGCACAGGGAAATATCTGCTTCTAAATCCAAAACGCAGCTATCTAACAGAACGGTTGTCAATGGGTGCACTCAACTTCCAGAGTTAAACCCGTGTGTGGGTTCAGCAGTCTGCAAACACTTTCTCTGCAGAGTCCCAAAACAGGCGTTTTCAACCCATTACCGGCATATGGAAGAAACAGCAGTCAGCACAGGGAAATATCTGCTTCTAAATCCAAAACGCAGCTATCTAACAGAACGGTTGTCCATGTGTGCACTCAACTTCTATAGTTACACCCGGGTGTGGCTTCAGCAGTCTGCAAACACTTTCTCTGCAGAGTCCCAAAACAGGCGTTTTCAGCCCATTACCGGCATATGGAAGAAACAGCAGTCAGCACAGGGAATTATCTGCTTCTAAATCCAAAACGCAGCTATCTAACAGAACGGTTGTCAATGTGTGCACTCAACTTCCAGAGTTAAACCCGTGTGTGGGTTCAGCAGTCTGCAAACACTTTCTCTGCAGAGTCCCAAAACAGGCGTTTTCAGCCCATTACCGGCATCTTTAAGAAACAGCAGTCAGCACAGGGAAATATCTGCTTCTAAATCCAAAACGCAGCTATCTAACAGAACGGTTGTCAATGTGTGCACTCAACTTCCAGAGTTAAACCCGTGTGTGAATTCAGCAGTCTGCAAACACTTTCTCTGCAGAGTCCCAAAACAGGCGTTTTCAGCCCATTTCCGCCATATGGAAGAAACAGCAGTCAGCACAGGGAAATATCTGCTTCTAAATCCACAACGCAGCTATCTAACAGGACGGTTGTCAATGTGTGCACTCAACTTCCAGAGTTAAACCCGTGTGTGGATTCAGCAGTCTGCAAACACTTTCTCTGCAGAGTCCCGAAACAGGCGTTTTCAGCCCATTACCGGCATATTGAAGAAACAGCAGTCAGCACAGGGAAATATCTGCTTCTAAATCCAAAACGCAGCTTTCTAAGAGAACGGTTCTCAATGTTGTCACTCAACTTCCAGAGTTAAACCCGTGTGTGGATTCAGCAGTCTGCAAACACTTTCTCTGCAGAGTCCCAAAGCAGGCGTTTTCAGCCCATTACTGGCATATGGAAGAAACAGCAGTCAGCACAGGGAAATATCTGCTTCTAAATCCAAAACGCAGCTATCTAACAGAACGGTTGTCAATGTGTGCACTCAACTTCCAGAGTTAAACCCGTGTGTGGGTTCAGCAGTCTGCAAACACTTTCTCTGCAGAGTCCCAAAACAGGCGTTTTCAGCCCATTACCGGCATATGTAAGAAACAGCAGTCAGCACAGGGAAATATCTGCTTCTAAATCCAAAACGCAGCTATCTAACAGAACGGTTGTCAATGTGTGCACTCAACTTCCAGAGTTAAACCCGTGTGTGGATTCAGCAGTCTGGAAACACTTTCTCTGCAGAGTCCCAAAACAGGCGTTTTCAGCCCATTACCGGCATATGGAAGAAACAGCAGTAAGCACAGGGAAATATCTGCTTCTAAATCCAAAACGCAGCTATCTAACAGAACGGTTGTCAATGTGCGCACTCAACTTCCAGAGTTAAACCCGTGTGTGGATTCAGCAGTCTGAAACACTTTCTCTGCAGAGTTCCAAAACAGGTGTTTTCAGCCCTTTACCGGCATATGGAAGAAACAGCAGTCAGCACAGGGAAATATCTGCTTCTAAATCCAAAACGCAGCTATCTAACAGAACGGTTGTCAATGTGTGCACTCAACTTCCAGAGTTAAACCCGTGTGTGGGTTCAGCAGTCTGCAAACACTTTCTCTGCAGAGTCCCAAAACACGCGTTTTCAGCCCATTACCAGCATATGGAAGAAACAGCAGTCAGCACTGGGAAGTATCTGCTTCTAAATCCAAAACGCCGCTATCTAACAGAACGGTTGTCAATGTGTGCACTCAACTTCCAGAGTTAAACCCGTGTGAGGTTTCAGCAGTCCGCTAGCACTTTCTCTGCAGAGTCCCAAAACAGGCGTTTTCAGCCCATTACCGGCATATGGAAGAAACAGCAGTCAGCACAGGGAAATATCTGCTTCTAAATCCAAAACGCAGCTATCTAACAGAACGGTTGTCAATGTGGGCACTCAACTTCCAGAGTTAAACCCGTGTGTGGATTCAGCAGTCTGCAAACACTTTCTCTGCAGAGTCCCAAAACAGGCGTTTTCAGCCCATTACTGTCATATGGAAGAAACAGCAGTCAGCACAGGGAAATATCTGCTTCTAAATCCAAAACGCAGCTATCTAACCGAATGGTTGTCAATGTGAGCACTCAAGTTCCAGAGTTAAACCCGTGTGTGGATTCAACAGTCTGCAAACACTTTCTCTGCAGAGTCCCAAAACAGGTGTTTTCAGCCCTTTACCGGCATATGGAAGAAACAGCAGTCAGCACAGGGAAATATCTGCTTCTAAATCCAAAACGCAGCTATCTAACAGAACGGTTGTCAATGTGTTCACTCCACTTCCAGAGTTAAACCCGTATGTGGATTCAGCAGTCTGCAAACACTTTCTCTGCAGAGTCCCAAAACAGGCGTTTTCAGCCCATTACCGGCATATGGAAGAAACATCAGTCAGCACTGGGAAGTATATGCTTCTAAATCCAAAATACCGCTATTTATCAGAACGGTTGTCAATGTGTGCACTCAACTTCCAGAGTTAAACCCGTGTGTGGATTCAGCAGTCTGCAAACACTTTCTCTGCAGAGTCCCAAAGCAGGCGTTTTCAGCCCATTACCGGCATATGGAAGAAACAGCAGTCAGCACAGGGAAATATCTGCTTCTGAATCCAAAACGCAGCTATCTAACAGAACGGTTGTCAATGTGTGCACTCAACTTCCAGAGTTAAACCCGTGTGTGGGTTCAGCAGTCTGCAAACACTTTCTCTGCAGAGTCCCAAAACAGGCGTTTTCAGCCCATTACCGGCATATGGAAGAAACAGCAGTCAGCACAGGGAAATATCTGCTTCTAAATCCAAAACGCAGCTATCTAACAGAACGGTTGTCAATGTGTGCACTCAACTTCCAGAGTTAAACCCGTGTGTGGATTCAGCAGTCTGCAAACACTTTCTCTGCAGAGTCCCAAAACAGGCGTTTTCAGCCCTTTACCGGCATATGGAAGAAACAGCAGTCAGCACAGGGAAATATCTGCTTCTAAATCCAAAACGCAGCTATCTAACAGAACGGTTGTCAATGTGTGCACTCAACTTCCAGAGTTAAACCCGTGTGTGGGTTCAGCAGTCTGCAAACACTTTCTCTGCAGAGTCCCAAAACACGCGTTTTCAGCCCATTACCAGCATATGGAAGAAACAGCAGTCAGCACTGGGAAGTATCTGCTTCTAAATCCAAAACGCCGCTATCTAACAGAACGGTTGTCAATGTGTGCACTCAACTTCCAGAGTTAAACCCGTGTGAGGGTTCAGCAGTCCACAAGCACTTTCTCTGCAGAGTCCCAAAACAGGCGTTTTCAGCCCATTACCGGCATATGGAAGAAACAGCAGTCAGCACAGGGAAATATCTGCTTCTAAATTCAAAACGCAGCTATCTAACAGAACGGTTGTCAATGTGGGCACTCAACTTCCAGAGTTAAACCCGTGTGTGGATTCAGCAGTCTGCAAACACTTTCTCTGCAGAGTCCCAAAACAGGCGTTTTCAGCCCATTACTGTCATATGGAAGAAACAGCAGTCAGCACAGGGAAATATCTGCTTCTAAATCCAAAACGCAGCTATCTAACCGAATGGTTGTCAATGTGAGCACTCAAGTTCCAGAGTTAAACCCGTGTGTGGATTCAACAGTCTGCAAACACTTTCTCTGCAGAGTCCCAAAACAGGTGTTTTCAGCCCTTTACCGGCATATGGAAGAAACAGCAGTCAGCACAGGGAAATATCTGCTTCTAAATCCAAAACGCAGCTATCTAACAGAACGGTTGTCAATGTGTTCACTCCACTTCCAGAGTTAAACCCGTATGTGGATTCAGCAGTCTGCAAACACTTTCTCTGCAGAGTCCCAAAACAGGCGTTTTCAGCCCATTACCGGCATATGGAAGAAACACCAGTCAGCACTGGGAAGTATATGCTTCTAAATCCAAAATACCGCTATTTATCAGAACGGTTGTCAATGTGTGCACTCAACTTCCAGAGTTAAACCCGTGTGTGGATTCAGCAGTCTGGAAACACTTTCTCCGCAGAGTCCCAAAACAGGCGTTTTCAGACCATTAACGGCGTATGGAAGAAACAGCAGTCAGCATAGGGAAATATCTGCTTCTAAATCCAAAACGCAGCTATCTAACAGAACGGTTGTCAATGTGTGCATTCAAATTCCAGAGTTAAACCTGTGTGTGGGTTCAGCAGCCTGCAAACCCTTTCTCTGCAGAGTCCCCAAACAGGCGTTTTCAGCCCATTACCGGCATATGGAGGAAACAGCAGTCAGCACAGAGAAATGTCTGCTTCTAAATCCAAATCGCCGCTATCTAACAGAACGGTTGTCAATGTGTGCACTCAACTTCCAGAGTTAAACCCGTGTGTGGGTTCAGCAGTCTGCAAACACTTTCTCTGCAGAGTCCCAAAACAGGCATTTTCAGCCCATTACCGGCATATGGAAGAAACAGCAGGCAGCACAGGGAAATATCTGCTTCTAAATCCAAAACGCAGCTATCTAACAGAACGGTTGTCAATGTGTGCACTCAACTTCCAGAGTTAAACCCGTGTGTGGATTCAGCAGTCTGCAAACACTTTCGCTGCAGAGTCCCAAAACAGGCGTTTTCAGCCCATTACCGGCATACGGAAGAAACAGCAGTCAGCACAGGGAAATACCTGCTTCTAAATCCAAAACACAGCTATCTAACAGAACGGTTGTCAATGTGTGCACTCAACTTCCTGAGATAAACCCGTGTGTGGGTTCAGCAGTCTGCAAACACTTTCTCTGCAGAGTCCCAAAACAGGCCTTTTCAGCCCTTTACCGGCATAAGGAAGAAACAGCAGTCAGCACAGTGAAATATCTGCTTCTAAATTCAAAACGCAGCTATCTAACAGAACGGTTGTCAATGTGTGCATTCAACTTCCAGAGTTAAATCTGTGTGTGGGTTCAGCAGTCTGCAAACACTTTCTCTGCAGAGTCCAAAAACAGGCGTTATCAGCCCATTACCGGCATATGGAAGAAACAGCAGTCAGCACAGGGAAATATCTGCTTCTAAATCCAAAACGCAGCTATCTAACAGAACGGTTGTCAATGGGTGCACTCAACTTCCAGAGTTAAACCCGTGTGTGGGTTCAGCAGTCTGCAAACACTTTCTCTGCAGAGTCCCAAAACAGGCGTTTTCAGCCCATTACCGGCATATGGAAGAAACAGCAGTCAGCACAGGGAAATATCTGCTTCTAAATCCAAAACGCAGCTATCTAACAGAACGGTTGTCCATGTGTGCACTCAACTTCTATAGTTACACCCGTGTGTGGCTTCAGCAGTCTGCAAACACTTTCTCTGCAGAGTCCCAAAACAGGCGTTTTCAGCCCATTACCGGCATATGGAAGAAACAGCAGTCAGCACAGGGAAATATCTGCTTCTAAATCCAAAACGCAGCTATCTAACAGAACGGTTGTCAATGTGTGCACTCAACTTCCAGAGTTAAACCCGTGTGTGGGTTCAGCAGTCTGCAAACACTTTCTCTGCAGAGTCCCAAAACAGGCGTTTTCAGCCCATTACCGGCATATTTAAGAAACAGCAGTCAGCACAGGGAAATATCTGCTTCTAAATCCAAAACGCAGCTATCTAAGAGAACGGTTGTCAATGTGTGCACTCAACTTCCAGAGATAAACCCGTGTGTGGATTCAGCAGTCTGCAAACACTTTCTCTGCAGACTCCCAAAACAGGCCTTTTCAGCCCGTTACCGGCATAAGGAAGAAACAGCAGTCAGCACAGTGAAATATCTGCTTCTAAATCCAAAATGCAACTATCTAACAGAACGGTTGTCAATGTGTGCACTCAACTTCCAGAGTTAAACCTGTGTGTGGGTTCAGCAGTCTGCAAACACTTTCTCTGCAGAGTCCCAAAACAGGCGTTT